>NW_027397191.1:753994-755268 GCF_003265705.2 Callorhinus ursinus | reverse complement strand
GTCAGGTTCTCTCTGTATCTCTAACAGCATCACAGTATTCCCACTTGAAATCAACACCTGGGATAAATTTGACACCATTGTAATGCTTCATGTATGCCAGTAGAAAAACAGTTTTGTAATACTGTTTATCCCCGATGGTGACAAATTTTCCCACTCTCCATTATGTTTCAATCACATCCTGACAGTTATATACAAACGGTCTCTTTAAAATCCCTCAAATGAACTCTCTTTGGTGCAAAAACCCTCAAGGTCTCATGAAACCACACAGCCTATTGTTCTGGGTGAGCATCTACTTCTCTGCTCTTAAGGTCACACAGAGCCCTGGGGTGAAACAGATTTATTTCATTTAATGAATGTTTGAATGGCATTTGGATGTTTCTGTTACATGGGAATAAATTATAGAGAATAAAGTTCTCTGGGATCCATGCTAAAATAAAATAAAAAGAAATTATCTGAAAGTCCAAACACAAGTTCACAGTTGTTCCATAACATTTTTCTAATGTTAGGAATCTGCCTCCCCACACACTCCATGCTTTGTCTACAACAGACTCCAGGTTGTGTAAATTGTCACCAATATTATTTGAATTGTTTCCTTTTGAATTTTCACCAATAACTGTGGCATGGCTGTGGGATTGTACCCAAGTCTTAGCTAAATTATTTCATTCCATCCGTCTTTAGCATCCCGTTGTCAGGACAGTCATTATGCTCTAGCTTTTCTTCCAGGTCTTTTGCTTTCTGAGGAACACAGGGTGTACATCATCAGTTCAGGTAATGGGTGATTGCAGAGACCCCAAATGTCCAACTTGCATGAAACACAATTCCTTTTTTTTGTTTCAATTGTTTTTGTTGGTTTGAAATTACTTTATATATTTTATTTTAGCTTTTTAATGAAGTTTTTATTTCCATTAAAGTATAGTTAACATCCAGTATATTATTAATTTCAGGTCTACAGTATAATATTTCAACCATTCCATACAACACCCAGTGCTCAACTCAAGTGCCCTTCTTCATACCCATCACTTAGTTCACTCATCCCCCCCTTATTGTTCTATATAGTTGTCCTGTTTCTTGGTTTGTCTTTCTCTCTCTTTTCTTCCTTTCCTCGTTTGTTTTATTTCTTAAATCCACATACAAATGAAATCATATGGTATTTATCTTCCTCTGACTGACTTATTTCACTTAGCATAATACTCTCTAGTTCCATCCATGACGTTCCAAATGGCAAGAATTCATTCTTCTTTATGACTAATATTCCATTGTGTGTGTGTGTATAC
>NW_027397191.1:745050-753894 GCF_003265705.2 Callorhinus ursinus | reverse complement strand
TATCCAGTCATCTATTGATGCACTCATGAGCTGCTTCCATAGTTTGGTTATTTTAAATAATGCTGCTATAAACATAGTGGTGCATGTATCCATTTGAAAGATCTTTTTTTAGGTAAATACCCAGTAGTGCATTACCTGATGGTAGGTTTGTTCTATATTTGACTTTTTGAGGAAACTCCATACTGTTTTCCACAGTGGCTGTACCAGTTTGCCTTCCCACCAAGAGTGCAGGAGGGTTCCTTTTTCTCCCCAACCTCACTGACACTTTCTTCTCATGTGTTTGATTTTAGCCATTCTGAAAAGTGTGAGGTGATATCTCCTTGTGGTTTTCATTTTCATTTCTCTGAAGAACAGTGATGTTGAGCATCTTTTCTGTATCTATTGAGATCTGTATGTCTTCTTTGCAGAAATGCCTGTTCATGTCTCCTGCCCATTTTTAAAATTGGATTATTTTGGTTTTTTCGGTGTTGTATGTATAAGATCTTTACATATTTTGGTTTTTTTTTTAAAGATTTTATTTATTTATTTGAGAGAGAGAGAATGAGAGATAGCACGAGAGGGAAGAGGGTCAGAGGGAGAAGCAGACTCCCTGCCGAGCAGGGAGCCCGATGTGGGACTCGATCCCAGGACTCCAGGATCATGACCTGAGCCGAAGGCAGTCGCTTAGCCGACTGAGCCACCCAGGCGCCCAGATCTTTACATATTTTGAATACTAACCCTTTATCAGATATGTCATTGATAAATATCTTCTCCTATTCCATAGGCTTTCTTTTTGTTTTGAATCACAATTCTTTTTTTCCTAAAAACTGTTTTGAAGTTACTTTATTATCTTTTAATTTTTTAATTATTTTAGAATTTCAATTCCAGTATAGTTAACATAGAGTGCTATACTAGTTTCAGGTGTATAATATACCGATTCAACACTTCCATCATCACAAATTTACTCCTTGTTGGCCATCACCTATGTAACCCATCCCCCTACCATCCCTGCTGTAGTACAAGTCAGCACAGAGAGGCTGGGGGATTCTCAGATTATGTGTTGCTACCTTCGTAGGCTGTTCTGGCTTTAGGACTGTCATTTGGTAGCATATCTGCAGTGTGTAGAGTGTAAGTTCTAAACAGACCCTCTACATCATGATGAAATTACTACTAGATCAGTAATCAGAGTACAGCCAGCCCCGTAAGACCCTCATGTATCTCATAGTCTGTGCATTTCATGGTTACTCTTTGCCAGAGTTCTGCTCTGACCAGGCTCACTGAGGAGGGAGGAACAGGTTATAGATCCCTGTGAACCCTTTCCTTTACAGGTGACTTCTTTTCAGATGCTTGTTTTGTAATACAGGTGAGAGCTTCTTTCATCATTGTGGTATTGTAGCATATTTCAGACCTGGTCCTGCTGACTCTGGGAACCACTGTGTATGGAAATGTGGTTTGCTGGGAAGATGGGCTCTGTGTAAATGCAGAAATGAGAGGATGAATGACTGCTGATCAGAGGGGTCAGGGGATGGGGTCCCTGAGATGGCCTTAGGGACTGGACACTTGCTTTGGGGAGGGACACATTTCCTTCTCCCCCACCCCAGGGTTCTTCTAGCTGTTTTTGGAATTAAATGGAGATGACAGAGAGTAACAGGAGAAAAAACCCAAAGTTTTATTACCTGCATGTGGAGGCCCAATAAAGTAATTGAGATTCAAAGAAATGATCAAGGCAGGCAGTTTTTATAACTTTAATACAGAGACAAGAAATGTGTGAGGAATTACAGGATAAAGAAAACAAGTGTTTGGGAGTTTTAGTTAGGAAGAAATTCTAAGTGGAATTTTTTTTCTTATGTTCAGTTAGCTACTGTACTACATCTTTGGTTTTTTCTGTAGTGTTCAATGATTCATTAGTTCCATGTAACACCCAGTGCTCATCACAACACGTGCCCTCCTTAATACCCATCACCCTCTATGATTTCTCCTCCTTCATTTCCCCTCCCTTCCCCTATCATCCTCCTAGATATTCCTTATATTCCACATATGAGTGAAACCATAGATAATTCTTTCTCTGATTGACTTATTTCACTTAGCATAATCCCCTCCAGGTCCAACTATATTGGTGCAAATGGTAAGTATTCATCCTTTCTGATGGCTGAGTAATATTCCATTGTATATATGGACCACATCTTCTTTATCCATTCATCTGTTGATGGGCATCTCAGCTCTTTCCACAGTTTGGCTATTGTGGACATTGAGGCTATGAACATTGGGGTGCACGTGGCCTTTCTTTTCACTACATCTGTATCTGTGGGGTAAATACCTAGTAGTGCAATTGCTGGGTCATAGGGTAACTCTATCTTTAACATCTTGAGGAACCTCCATACTGTTTTCCAGAGTGGCTGTACCAGCTTACATTCCCAGCAACAGCGTAGGATGGTTCCCTTTTCTCCACATCCTTGCCAACCCTTGTTCCCTGTCTTGTTAATTTTTGCCATTCTAACTGGTATAAGGTAGTATCTCTTTGTGGTTTTGATTTGTATTTCCCTGATGGATAGTGATGTTGAACATTTTTTCATATGTCTGTTAGCCATTCGCATGTCTTCTTTAGAGAAGTGTATGTTCATGACTTCTGCCCATTTCTTGACTGGATTATTTGTTTTTTGGGTGTTGAGTTTGAGAAGTTCTTTATAGATCTTGGATACCAGCCCTTTTTCTGTAATGTCATTTGCAAATATCTTCTCCCATTCCGTGGGGTGCCTCTGAGTTTTGTTGACTATTTCCTTTGCTGTGCAGAAGCTTTTTATCTTGATGAAGTCCCAAAAATTCATTTTTGCTTTTGTTTCACTTGCCTTTAGAGACGTGATTTGCAAGAAATCGTTGTGGCCTATGTTGAAGAGGTTACTGCCTATGTTCTCCTCTAGAATTTTGATGGATTCCTGTTTCACATTGAGATCTTTCATCCATTTTGAGTTTATCTTTGTGTATGGTATAAGAGAATGGTTCAGTTTCATTCTTCTGCATGTGGATGTCCAATTTTCCCAGCATCATTTATTGAAGAGACTCTTTTTTCCATTGGATATTCTTTCCTGCTTTGTCGAAGATTAATTGACCATAGAGTTGAGGGTCTATTTCTGGGCTCTCTATTCTGTTCCATGGTCTATGTGTCTGTTTTTGTGCCAACACCATGCTGTCTTGATGATCACAGCTCTGTACTAGAGCTTGAAGTCAGGCATTGTGATGCCCCCAGCTTTGGTTTTCATTTTCAACATTCCCCTGGTGATTCAGGGTCTTTTCTGGTTCCATACAAATTTTAGGATTGTTTGTTCCAGCTCCATGAAAAGTGTTGATTGTATTTTGATAGGGATTGCATTGAAAGTGTAGATTGCTCTGGGCAACATAGACATTTTCACAATGTTTATTCTTCCAATCCATGAGCATGGAATGTTTTTCCATCTCTTTGTGTCTTCCTCAATTTCTTTCATAAGTGTTCTATAGTTTCTAGAGTATAGATTCTTTACCTCCTTGGTTAGGTTTATTCCTAGGTATCCTATGGTTTTTGGTGCTATTGTAAATGGACTTGATCCCCCAATTTCTTTTTCTTCCATTACATTGTTAGTGTATAGGAATGCAACTGATACCTGTGCATTGATTTTGTATCCTGACATGTTGTTGAATTGATGTGAGTACTAGTAACTTGGGGGGGGAGTCTTTTAGGTTTTCCAAATAAAGTATCATGTCATCTGCGAAGAGAGAGAGTTTGACTTCTTCTTTGCCCATTTGAATGCCTTTTATTTCTTTTTGTTGTCTGATTGCTGAGCCTAAGACTTCTAGTACTATGGTGAGGAAAAGTTGTGAGAGTGGGCATCCCTGTCATGGTCCTGACCTTAAGGGAAAAGCTCTCACTTTTTCCCCATTGAGAATGAATGAATGAAAATTTGTGGGCTTTTCGTAGATAGCTTTTATGAAATTGAGGTGTGTTCCCTTTATCCCTATATTTTGAAGAGTTTTAATCAGGAAAAGATGCTATTTTGTCAAATGCCTTTTCTGCATCAATTGAGAGGGTCATATGGTTCTTTTCTCTGATTTTGTTAATGTGCTCTATCACGTTGATTGATTTGTGAATGTTGAACCACCCTTGCGTCCTAGGAAGAAATCCCACTTGGTTGTGGTGGATAATCCTTTTAACGTACTGTTGGATTCTATTGGCTAGAATCTTGTTGAGTATTTTGGCATCCATGTTCATCAGGGACATTGGTCTCTAATTCTCCTTTTTGATGGGGTCTTTGTCTGGTTTTGGGATCAGGGTAATGCTAGCCTCATAGAACGAGTTTGGGAGTTTTCCTTCCATTTCTATGTTTTGAAACAGCTTCAGTAGAATACGTATCATTTCTTTTTTAAATGTTTGGTAAAATTCCCCTGGGAAGCCATCTGACCCTGGACTTGTTTTTTGGGAGATTTTTGATTACTGTTTCAATTTCCTTGCTGGTTATTGGTCTGTTCAGATTGTCTCTATCTCCTGATAGTTTGTAAGTTTCGAGGAATGCATCCATTTCTCCCAGATTGCTTAATTTGTTGGCATATAGTTGCTAGTAATAATTTCTATGAATTGTTTCTATATCCTTGTTATTAGTGGTGATCTCTCTCCTATAATTCATGATTTTATTAATTTGGGTCCTTTCTCTTTTCTTTTGGATAAGTCTCGCCAGAGGTTTATGGACCTTATTAATTCTTTCAGAAAACCAGCTTCTAGTTTCGTTGGTCTGCTCTACTGTTTTTCTGGTTTCTATTTTATTGATTTATGCTCTGATCTTTATTACTCCTCTTCTCCTGTTTGGTTTAGGCTTTGCTCCTTTAGGTGTAAGGTAAGCTTGTGCATATGGGATTTTTCTACCTTTTTGAGAGAGGCTTGGATGGCTATGTACTTCTCCTTTAGGACTGTCTTTGCAGTATCCTAATAGGTTTTGGATAGTTGTGTTATCATTCTCTTTAGTTTCCATGAATTTTTTTTAAGATTTTATTTATTTATTCATGAGAGACAGAGGGAGAGAGAGAGAGAGAAGCAGAGGGAGAAGCAGGCTCCCAAGGAGCAGGGAGCCCAAAGCGGGACTTGATCCCAGGACCCTGGGATCATGACCTGAGCCGAAGGCAGACGCTTAACCATCTGAGCCACCCAGGCGCCCAGTTTCCATGAATTTTTAAAGTTCTTCTTTAATTTCTTTTTGACCCAATCATTCTTTACCAGGATGCACTTTAACTTCCAAGTGTTTGAGTTCCTTCCAAATTTTTTCTTGTGGTTGAGTTCCAGTTTCAAAGCATTGTGGTCTGATAACATGCAGGGAATAATCTCTATCTTTTGGTATTGGTCGAGACCTGATTTGTGACCCAGATGTGGTCTATTCTGGAGAAAGTTCCATGTGCACTTGAGAAGAATGAGTATTCTGTTGTTTTAGTGTGGAATATTCTGTATATATCTATGAAGTACATCTGGTCCAATGTGTTCTTTACAGGTCTTGTTTCTTTGTTTATCTTCTGCTTGATGATATGTCCATTGCTGAGAGAGGAGTGTTGAAGTCTCCTACTATTAATGTATTATTATCAATATGTTTCCTTATTTTGGTAATTAATTGGTTTATATAATTGGCTGCTTCCATTTAACAATTTAACAATTGTTAAATCTTCTTGTTGGATAGACCCCTTAAGTATAATATAGTGTCCCTCCATGTCTCTTGTTACTGTCTTGGTTTAAAATCTAATTTGTATATGAGGATTGCTACCCCAGCTTTCTTTTGAGGTCCATTAGCCTGGGTTCTCCATCCCCTCACTTTCAATCTGGAGATGTCTTTAGGATCAAAATGAGTCTCTTGTAGACAGTATATAGATAGGTCCTGTTCTTTTTTATCCAATCTGCATCCCTGTTTCATATGATAGGAGCATTTAACCCATTTACATTTAAAGTGACTACTGAAAGACATGAACTTAGTGCCATTGTATTGCCTGTAAAGTCCCTGTTTCTATAGATTTTCTGTTTCTTTCTGGTCTGTGTGACTCTTGGGGTCTGTCTTCATTTACAGAAACCTCCTTAATATTTCTTTGAGGGCTGGCTTGGTGGTCACATATTCTTTCAGTTTCTGCCTGTCCTGAAAGCTCTTTATCTCTCTATCTATTCTGAAAGACAGCCTTGCTGGACAAAGTATTCTTGGCTGCATGTTCTTTTCATTTAGTACCTTGAATATGTATTGCCAGCCACTTCTGGCTTGCCAGCTTTCTGTGGATAGGTCTGATGTTACTCCCTCCATATGTAAAGAACCTCCTCTCCCTGGCTATTCTCAGGAGTATTTCCTTGGTTGTACAGTTTGCAAGCTTCACTGTTATATGTCGAGGTGTTGATCTATACTTACTGATTTTGGGAGGGGTCCTCTCTGCCTCTTGGACTCGAATGCTGGTTTCCTTCCCCAGGTTAGGGAAGTTCTGAGCTATAATTTGCTCAAATATACCTTCTAGCCCCCCACCCCTACCCCCTCAGGGATCCCAATAATTCTGACATTGGAACGTTTCATGGCATCATTAATCTGCAATCCTTTTGTCATGTGTTACTTGAAGCTTATCTCTGTTTTCCTCCACTTCCTTCTTTTCTATCAGCTTGTCTTGTAGATCACTAATTTGGTCTTCTGCCTCATTTACTCTGGCTGTTAGAGTATCCATTTTAGACTGCATCTCATTCATAACATTGTTTAGTTCGGCCTGATTAGATCTCATTTCTGCCCTTAGAGATTCTATATTGTCACTAATGCTTCTTTCAGGCCTAGCTATTGACTTCATGACTGCTCTCCTGAAGTCTATCCCTGACATTTTGCTTATATCCATATCCATTAGTTCTGTAGCAGATGACATTCTCTGTTTCTTTTCTTTGTTGAGAGTTCCTCCTCCTAGTCTTTCTGCCGAGTGATGGTTGAGTGAAAGAGCAGAGTCCAAAATATCAACAAGGACCCAAGCAAAATGCACCCTAGGAAAATCCAGAGTGGTCGGAAACTACCACCAAAAAAACAAAGCCAAAATGAAGCACATAAGAAAATTTATAAAAGGGGGGGAAAGGGGAAGGGGGACTATAATCTCTCAGTGTGGAAAAAGCAGGGTGTTTCAGTTGTTCCTGGGTGTATTTTGGTCTGTTTGTTAGAGGACACTATGTCCCAAAATTACAAGGAAAGTAAAACTTATATATATGTATATATATATATATATATATATATATATATATAGGATAGGGAAAAAAGGACAACATTGAAGCGTATATCTATAAAAAATATATAGGTGTGAAAAAGTACAAGTTAAAGAGCTACTAGAAATATAAGGTTATATAATAAACATCTAGTTGAAATGAGAAAAAGATAAAAAGAAAACACAAAGAAAAAAACATAAAAAAGAATAAAAAGGAAAAGAGTTGTATCTGGAAAACAAAGAAACAAAAACAAAAAAACCAAAAACAAGCTGGGAAGCAACACCTGGAGCTCAATATACTATTTTCCCCTGGTGTTAGGATTTTATAGTCTTATGGGATCCATGTCATCTTCTTGTTCTTCCAGCGTGTCTTCTGGGGTAGCAGCCTGTCATGCTGTTTCTCAGGCAACTCTGCTTGGGCGGAATTGCCCTGCCCCCTATAGGGGGGATGGGCTCAGTGGAATCCGGTCTTCTGTGTGGCTTTTCTTTGGCAGCTTTCCGCACCTCTTCAGAGTTTCAGAGCAAAAGTGGCCACACCCAAACCTCTGGCTGAGAGCAGAGAAATCGCAATGTGCTTCTTCACTAAACCCTTCAGTACGAATAGGCTCCATTTCTATATGCTCCACGGAAAATCACAGCCTCCCATGGTGCGCGCTCACAGTAACTCTCAGGTCAAACCAGGAGCCTTGGGAGTGTCCCTGCCTTTTATGCTTCTAAATCTGCGAGCAGCTGTGGGCTCCCTCAAGCACACGAGCAGCTCCTGGATCCTGTCTGGGTGCTGCTCTAAAGCCCTTTCCCGGCTACTACCACTCTGCGAGTTTTTGCCTGGTCCCGGCACATGCTCCTGATTTTTTCAGGCTGCTCAAGAGAAGAGCGATTCTCAACTGCCGGGGCTTGCAGTTTATGGCCATCCAAGCTGAGAGACCCTTTCTGGGCTCGCTGACTGTACCTGCTTCCTGGCTCCACTGCTCAGGCACTCTGCTGGTCCAGGGAGCCCCCTTGGGGGCTTCTCCTTTACTGAGACCATAATGCTCTACCTAGAATCCTGCCTTTTCATCTCCAGAGCCCCTTTCAGAGAGGGATGTCACTCCCTAGAGCAGATTGCCAAGGGTTCTGCTTTTGTGCTTCGCTGTTATATTACTTTCCAGGAGCCAGCTTATGGAGGTTCCCTCCCCCTTCTGTTTATCTTCTGCTATCTCTCAGTAGACTCACAACTTCCCACGTGGTACCTTGCAAAAAGCAGTGGCTTTTCTGCTTGTAGAAATCCAGATATATATGCTTCTCATGCTGATTACGTGGGTGTTCAGAACGGTTTCCTAGATATCCAGCTAAATTCAGGGGACGGGTTGAAACAGTGTCCCTTTCTCCTCCGCCATCTTCAATTTAAGGGACTTTAAAGTGACCATTTGGGTATAACACTCAGGATGTGGTTGAAACATAATGGAGAATGGGAAATTTGTCACCATCGGGGATAAACAGTATTACAAAACTGTTTTTCTACTGGCATACATGAAGCATTACAGTGGTGTCAAGATATATCCCAGGTGTTGATTTCAAGTGGGAATACTGTGATGCTGCTAGAGATACAGAGAGAACCTGACCGTGTGCATAATCTCCCCTGGCTGTCATTTCCAGCCTCCACATGCTGTCTCT
>NW_027397191.1:716846-740050 GCF_003265705.2 Callorhinus ursinus | reverse complement strand
ATGTTTCCTGCAGGACCAAGCATTTAGCAATTTTTAAAAGAAATCTTCAAGAAAATAAATATTTGGCAGCAAGGGGGATGTGTGTGGATTTATCATGTTTAAAGTAAAGGCCATTGGATTTTATCAGTACTATTTCAGTAAGTGATTTACTCATTGAAATTGGCATAGCTTATACCAGTTGAGGTCCACATTATCACAGAAAGTAAATCATTATTGTTTAATATAAGAAAAATCACATAATGGCCTTGGTGTACAAAAGGTCTTTCAGTTTGAGCTTAATGGCACGTGAAGTACTGTAAATATGTAGGTACATTTTTAAAGTTTTTAAAAAAATTTTTAATGCAAAAGAAGCAGTCAACAAAACAAAGAGGCAACCCACAGAATGGGAGAAGTTACTTGCAAATGACACTACAGATAAAGGGGTGCTATCCAAGACCTATAAAGAACTTTTCAAACTCAACACCGAAAAAACAAATAATCAAGTGAAAAAATGGGCAGAAGACATGAACAGACACTTCTCCAAAGAAGACACTGGATCTGGGAAAGATCAGGCTGCATAAGACATTCTCCCATTGATTCTCAAGAGTATTTTCTGCTGATCTGGGTCACTTTGTTCTCTTCCTCCTCCTCCTCGGCATCCATCCACCCTAAAGCTGTGTGCACCACCACGGAAGGAAATCTTTCCGGAGAAAAGTATGTTTAGACTAAGGTTAAGGAGGAAATTTCCTTTCACTTTCTTCTTACAAAAGAAGAAGAATTGTATAATTAGACTAAGCATCAATGTCTATGTGTAGGTAAGCGTCAAATGACTAAATGCAGTAAGAGACATTGATTCCTCTTAGACAAACTATGTAAATAATACTGGTGGAAAATATTGAACATATCCATCCTAAGTCTAGAGCAAAGAATTGTGTCCCTAGTACCTATCTTGATATGTGTGATACAGGAAAATGTAGTTATAAAAATCACACATAAATTATTCCTTTACATATATATAGAGAAAAATTTTTATTAGGTAAAATAAAAATGGGTTCCACAAAACAAAATTAGATGGCACCTATGAAATAATTACCATCCAATAAAAATAGAATAGGAAATGACACATTTTTACACAATTTTACAATAATAATTAAGAGAACAGGCATCAGATGAAAGAGGTTAAATGCTTAGTACCGGCGCAGCTAAGCTGATAAAGCCAACACTTGCGATATAAGTGTTCAATGCTAACATATAACCCTAAAAGTTTAAGTGGAAGAGTCCATATTTCTTGAAAACTAGATACTCAGTAAGCAAACTACACGTTTTAAAGCTCAAAGATCTCAAGAAAATGTCTGCACTGAAGATATTTCAGTTATATAACAGTCACTGATACAGCTGACATACAAACCCCACCCTATCCAGTTCCCGAATGAATCCTGAAATAGTGCGGGCAGCGCTAGGAATGAATCACTCTTGCTTTAATAATGCGTCTGTCCCCTAGGTCTGAGCTGACCCCAGATACACTAGAACAGGCCCTCCAGGGCAATGCAGGATGAGCTAATGAGGGGGAATGCAGCTATCCTAACACTGGAAATGACAGGTCTAAGGAACATGGACAGTGCTTTCCATCAGGTTCCACGAGAGAGGAGGATCAAGTAAGATTTCCACTGCATGTTGTTTGTTCAGGGAATGCTCTCAGGATAAAGGGGGTGAGGGAAGCAAAACAGAGCAGAGAACGTTGCTAAGCAAAGATGTGGTCTTAAGTGGAATATGGCATGAGCCTGATTCCATAAGAAGCAGGAACAGAACTCTCCCATACAGGGATCCATCTGTGCTGGTAGAAATACTCAGTCCTCACTGTCTAATACAGTAGCTGCTAACCACATGTCACTACCTGAGGATTTAAAATGGCCTAGCTGAGAAACTGAATTTTGTATTTTATTTAATTTTAATTAATTAATTCTTCAACAACAAAAATTCTTGTTTATTAACAATAAAAAACCAAAGTTCGCTAACAAAAACCTCTTCAAATTAAAAACAAGGACTGGGTGTTATGCACAAACAATGAATCATGGAACACTACATCAAAAACTAATGATGTAATGTATGGTGATTAACATAACAATAAAAATTTAAATAAAAATAAAAAAATTTAAAAAGGAATATATCAAATATATTATAGCCCACTTTTTTTCCTAGTCTCTTTTATTATTTATTTATTATGTTCAAGTAGCCAGTATATAATACATCATTAGTTTTTGATGTAGTGTTCAATGATTCATTAGTTGCATATAACACCCAGTGCTCATTGCCACATGTACCCTCCTTAATACCCATCACCCTGTTACCCCATCCCCCCATCCCCCTCCCTTCTGTAACCCTCAGTTTGTTTCCTGGAGTCCAGAGTCTCTCATGGTTTGTCTCCCCCTCTCCCCTCCTTCCCATTCCCTTTTCCTTCCCATCCCCTGTGGTCCTTCACACTATTCCTTCTGTTCCACAAATGAGTGAAACCATATGATAATTGTCTTTCTCTGCTTGATTTACTTCACTTACCATAATCCATGTCGATGCAAATGGTGGGTATTCATCCTTTCTGATGGGTGATTTTAATTAATTTAAATTTAAGTGACTTCCTGTGGCTACTTACTCCTGTATTGGACAGCACAGCTCTGGAGCATGAATTGCATCAGATTTAGTCCTGCCTTGGCATTGGCAGCCTTGTCTATCCCATGAGTCTGTCACTGGCTGTGAGCTGCCCCCACCCTGTCCCTGAGACCACCTGGCAAAGTGGCTCCCTTTCAGCTGAGGGCAAATCTCTGAAGAAGGGAATGGCTGTGAACCTTGCAGCCCATGTTCCTAACACATAGGGTAAGGATTGGATCAGCAGCCAGGTAGACAGCATCCGAGCAGGGCACCAACGGCATTCATACAAGAGTCCATTCAGGATCCTGGGCAAGGATAGAAGGATGGAACCCAGTGTACCTCACACATCACCTCAGTGCAATCACACACACACACACACACACACACACACACACACACACACACACACACACACAGAGAACTTGTCATTTGCCTAATTCATCAATTAAACACTCAGGATTCTTCGTAACTTTCTTCTTCAGATTGATATTTGTACTCACATGAAATATCATTTCTTATTAACACCAGTATCAAAATAGAGAAGCGCTGACACAATATTCACAAAATGGAACTTCTGTTGTAAATTTCAACATAGCATTTTTAAAACTCTATACATATTTTAGTTATTTTGGTAACTCATAAGGGAGAAAGTGACCATTTAGAAACTATAAATACTGGCAATGAGTTTTATGCATAGAGAACAAATTGTCTATTTTCACAGACAATAAGAACCAATGAGAAAGCATGGAAGTATATAGTCTAATACTTTTGCACATATGCATAGAGGGTATATTTTATTACCACTACATATGCATATTTAAATTATTTGCACATGTTCACACACAGGTATAATGAATTTACTACAGTACAATGAAATGTCTGGGCACAACTTGGTGCCTCTATGAGGAACAATTAAATTTAGTTCTTATATTTGGTTAACTTCCACAGTCTGTTCCATGAGACAATGGACCATATATGCAAACCAACACAGCTTTTTTGTTTCAAGAACAATTGCAACTGAAAATAAACTAACTTCCAATTCCTAAAGCAACACAAAAACCAAGTGCCATTTCACTCACCTTTGTTCACCCTCTCTGTGGGTTCTAAGCTATTTCCCTACCTCCTTTCCAAGGCACTGCCTACAGACACTACTGGGGATTGGCCCTTGGACATGTAGAATCAGTTGTATGCAGTAAATGCAAAGGCTGACTATACCAGCACTGGGTTATCCATAGATTTTTCCTGAGTGAAAGGATGCTTTCTCATGATGACTTCATGAGTCTTCAGGTGGTACAGAGATCTACACTTTGCCTCTAGGAGGTACAAAGGGAAGTCCATTTTTCCTAAGCAAAAGGACGTTTTCTCTGATGACTTCACGTGTCTTCACGTGGTACCAGAGTGCACTTTACCTCTAGGAGGTAGGAGGTGAAGTCCCTTGCAAACTCTCACTATGGTTTCCCGAATACAATGGCCTGCCTGTATGAGCACAGGAGAGGGTGCTGTGACGCTCAGCTGTGGCTGGGCTGGCACTGAGAACCAAATGTGTTTCCCTGGCTGACATCTCTGGGGAGCAGATGCCCACACTGCTAATGAGCCCCTGTCACTGAGTGGTCCAGAGATGGCAGTCCTCAGGGAGAATGACGATCAAGGGCAAAGCCAGAGGAGACCTCATCCATCTCTTATTATTTCATATACCTCACCCAGAACAAATAACTCCTGAGAACTCCCCAGCTACCTTAGTCTCATCTGTGAATGACCCAGATGTTTTACAAAACACCTAAGATTTCTTTACCTCACAACTGCCCAAATATTTACATATAAATAGATAAGAGTCCCTTCAGTTACTTAATTTTAAATATAAATATGTGAATAAATTCTTAATTTAATTTCATTCATAACAAACATATATGGGATCACAGAGCTAATATTTAGGCACATTCTAATATTTTTTTAATTTAAATTCAATCTAATTAACACATAGCATATTATTAGTTTCAGAGGTAGAGTGCATATAACACCCAGTGCTCGTCACTTCACGTGCCCACCTTAATGCCCACCACCCAATTACCTCATCCCCCCAACACCCTCCCCTCCAGCCACCCTGTTTCTTCCCTATAGTTAAGATCTCTTATGGTTTGCCTCCCTCTGTGTTTTTATCTTATTTCATTTTTCCTTCCGATCCCCATGATCCTCTGTTTTGTTTCTGAAATTCCACATATGAGTGAAATCATATGGTATTTGTCTTTCTCTGTTCTATTTCACTTAGCATAATACCCTCTAGTTCCATCCAGGTCATTGCAAATGGCAAGATTTCATCATTTTTGATGACTAATATTCCATTGTATATATATATACCACCTCTTCTTTATCCATTCATCTGTCAATGGACATCTGGGCTCTTTCCATAGTTTGGTTATTGTGGACATTGCTGCTATAAACAATGGAGTGCATATGCCCCTTCAAATCACTATGTTTCTGTCCTTTGGATAAATACTTAATAGTGCAATTGTTGGCTCATAGGATAGTTCTATTTTTAACTTTTTGAGGAACATTCATACTGTTTTCCAGAATGGCTGCACCAGTTTGCATTCCCACCAACAGTATAAGAGGGTTCCCCTTTCTCTGCATCCTCTGAGGATAGTTTTAACCTCTCTTGAGAGTGAAGTTGTTTAGTTTTCTGTCTTTTTAAAAAAGATTTATGTATCTATTTTAGAGAGGGAGAGGAGGGGTGAGGAAGGTCAAGGGAGAGTGAGAGAAAATTTAGCAGATTCTGAGCTGAGAACGGAGCCTAAAGAGGGGTTCCATCTCACCTGATATCACCACCTGAGCCAACACCAAGAGTCGGACACTCAACTGACTGTGCCATCCAGGCACCCCCTCCTTTTTAAGATTTATTTATTTATTTATTTATTTATTTATTTATTTATTTATTTATTATTTAACAAAGGGAGAAAGGATGAGCACAAGCAGGGGTAGTTGTAGAGGGAGGGGGGGAAGCAGGCTCCCCTCTGAGCACGAAGGCTGACAGGGGGCTCGATCCCAGGACCCCAGGACCATGACCTGAGCTGAAGGCAGACACTTAACCAACTGAACCACCCAGGTGCCTTTATTTATTTATTTATTTTAGCGAAAGAGAGAAGAGAGCATAAAATGTTACTATATATCTATTCTTTCTATATATATGTGTGTGTATATATTCTATATATAATGAAATTATATATATAAAATGTAATTTTTGCCAAGATAGTGTTACTTAATACCTCTATCACATCACATAATTATGGTATCCTTTTTGTGATGAGAACATTTAAAATCTCTCTCAGCAACTTTCAAGTCTATAATAAAATCATATGACCTATAACTAACATGCTGTACATTAAATCCTCAGGACTTAATCATTTTATAACTGGTAGTTGGTACCCTTTGCCCAACTCTCCCACGTCTCCTACCCCTCAGCCCCTGGTAACCACATTTCTACTCTCTGTATCTACAGGTTCATCTTTTCTGGATCCCACAGTTACGTGAGATCACATAGTATTTGTCTCTCTTCTGACTTGTTTCACCTAGCATAATGCCTTCAAGGTCCATCCATGTTGTCACAAATGGAAAGATTTCCTTCCTTCTCCTGGCTGAATAATATTCCTTTAGATACTTATGCCACATCGTCTTTATCCTTTTCATCTGCGTGGACACTTAGGTTGTCTCCACATCTTGGCCATTGCAAATGATGCTGCAATGAATATGGGAGGGCATATATCTCTGTAATATCCTGATTTCATTTCCTTTGGATGTGTACCTAGAAGTTGGTGCTGGATACAATAGCAGTTCCACTGTTAATTTTTTGAGGAATCTTTGTACTGCTTTCCATAGAGGCTGTATCAGTTTACATTCCCACCAACTGTGCACAGGTGTTCCCTCACCGACTCTTGTTATCTTTTGTCTTTTTGATGATAGCCATTCTAAAAGGTGTGAGGTGATATCTGCTTGTGCTTTTGGTTTGCATTTTCCTGACAATTAGTGATGTTGAATACCTTTGTTATATCTATTAGCCATTAGTATGTCTTCTCTGGGAAAATATCTATTCAGTGCCTTTGTCCTTTTCAAAAATGGTATTGTTTGTTTTTATGCTCCTGAGGTGCATGAGTTCCTTGTATATTTTGGATATTAACCCCTATCACGTAGAAGATGTGTAAGTATTTTCTCCCATTCTATATGCTGACTTTTTATTTTGTTGATGCTTTTTTGTTGTGCAGAAGCTTTTTGTTCAATGTAGTCCCACTTACTAATTTTTTGCTTTTGTTGCTAGTGCTTTTAGTGTCATATTCTGGCTCTGGATTGAAATTTGGACCCCAGTGAGTAGGCTGTGTTTGTAGTTAGGATAATGCTAGAACACCCTCATTTGGTAACTGTCAAAGTGTCCAATGTCATGAATCTTTTCCTCTATGTTGTCTTCTAGGAGTTATACAATTTCAGGTCTTATGTTTACATCTCAATCCAATTCAAGGTAATTTTTAGTGAGCTGTGTATATAGAGTTCCAATTTCATTTCTCTGCATGTACTTACCGAGTTTTCTTGGGACCATGTATTAAAGAGACTATGTTTCCCCATGAATATTCTCTACTTTGTCAAATGTTTGTTTATCTGATCACTAATGAACACTACATCTTAAACTAATGATGTACTATATGTTGGCTAATTGAATTTAAATAAAAAATGTTAGTTGTATATTGGTGGGTTTATGTCTGGGCTCTTCATTCAGTTCCTCTGGTATATGTGTCTATTTGTTCAGTGAGTACTATACTGTTCTGATCACTAGAGCTTTATAATATAGTTTGAATCAGGAAATGGGATGCCTCCAGTTTTGTTCTTCTTTGTCAGGGTGGCTTTTGTAACTGGGGACTTTTTTGGATCCATACAGATTTTAGATTTGCTTTGTCTATATCTGTAAAAAATACCACTCAGATTTGATAGGGATTTCACTGAATCTATAGATGGTTTTGAGTTGTGTGGACATTTTAGCAGAATTAATTCTTTTAATTCATGAACACAGGATATCTTAATTCTTCTTCAATTTCTTTCATCAAAATCTTGTAGTTTTAAGTATACAGGTCATTTGCCTCCTTGGTTCAATTTATTGCTAAGTGTTTTCTTGTTTCTGATGCTATTGTGAATGGGATTTTAAAAGTCTTTTCACATATTTTTTCTTATTGAATAAAAAGGCAACTCATTTCTTTATGTTGAGTTTCTGTTTTGCAACTGTACTAAAACTTTGTTGATGAGTTCTAATAGTTTTTTGGTGGTATCTAGGATCTTCTCTATATAATTATATATGTCATTTCCAAGCAAACACAATTATACTTCTTTTTTTAATGTTTGGATGCCATTTATTTCTTTTGAGCCTGATTGCTCAGGCTGGCACTTCCAGTTCTGTGTTCTGTAAGAGTAGTGAGGGTGGGCATCCTTGTCTTGTTTCTGATCTCAGAGAACAAGCTTCCAACATTTTGCCATTGAATGTTAGCCATGGGTTTGTCATATATGGCCTCTATTATGTTGAGGTCATTCCTTCTTCACCTATTTTGTTGACTATGTTTACCATGAGAAGATGTTGTATTTTGTTAACTGCCTTCCTGCATCTATTTAGATAATCATGTGATTTTTATCTTTCATTGTACTATGTGGTTTATCACATTTATTGATCTGTGTATGTTGGCTCATCCTGTATCCCTTCTATGCATCCCTCTTGATCATGGTGTATGAACCTTTTAATGTGCTCCTCAATTTGGTTTGCCGATACTTGGTTGAGAAATTTTGCATCTATATTCATTAGGGATATAGGCCTATAGGTTTCATTCATTCTTCTTTTTTCTTTGTAGTATTTACCTGTGTTTGGTGTCAGGATACTACTAATCTTATAAAATGAGTTTGGGAATGTCTACTTTTCATTTTGTTTTTGAAGAATTTGAGAAGAATTGGTGCTAGTTTTTTTTGTAAATGTTTGAGAGTGAAGAAGTAGCTATACTAATATTAGACAAAATAGACTTTAAACCAAAAGTGATAACAAGAGACAAAAAACTTCATACAAAGGGATCATTTCACCAGGAAGATATAACAGTGGTAAATATATGGGCATTCAATCACATAAACATATTAAGCAAATGCTGACAGATATGAAGGGAGAAATAGACAACAATATAATAATCATAAGGACTTCAATATTCTAATATTAACTGGATGAATCATTCTGACAGAAAATGAATAAGGAAATATTGGATTTGAGCCAAACTTTGGACTAAAAAATTTAACAGAAATATATGGAACACTTCATCCAATAGCAGTGGAATACACATTCTTGACAAGCACAACAGGAAGAGTGTCTAGGAGAGATAACAAGATAATTTACAAAACAAGTCAGCAAATTTAAGAAGATTGAACTCATGCAAGTATCGTTTTTTGATCGCAATGGTATGAGACTAAAAATCAATAATAAAAGGAAAGCTGAAACATTTCCATATACGTAAAAATTAAATAACATCCCCCACCCCAAAACCAATGGGTCAGAGAGGACATCAAAGAGAAATCAAGAAATATCTTGTAAAAATGAAAATACAAACACTACTGACCAAAATTTATGGGATGCTGCAAAAGCAATCTAAGGGGAAAGTTTACCACAATAAAAGCCTACATTAGGAAAATAATTCTCAAATAAATAACCTAACTTCACTCCTGTAAGAGCTAGTAAAAAACAAAGCTCAAATTTAGCAGAAGGAAGGAAAGAACAAAGATCAGAACAGAAATATATGAAATAAAGACCAGAAAAACAACAGTGAATCAATCTGGAAGGAAGATGAGACGAGAACTCACTGTACAAATGATCTTTGATTGAAGTCTTCAAAGGAAAGCCAGGTAAAGTGCATGCTCATTGGCTAAATATCATGGATATCAAAAACAGTTTAGATTCTACTCATTCAGTACATTGGAAAGAAGTCACATAGATCATTTAGAATATAAAGCCAGATTGTATGTGAAAAGCATACAAATCTTAATGTATTTAATATCATAGTATATGTTAATATCTTATTGGCTTATTCTAAATGTTTTTAAAGTAAATAGTTTGACACTTTACAGATCTGAAACATAAACACAGATTGCATACTTGTAAGACCTAGCACCTAGATTTGGTTTGAGCTAGAGAAGAAAATACTGACATTTTTTCACTTCTCTCCTGAAGTGGTAGTCAGCTAATCTGGACTTCAGATTTCTCTTTCATCTAGAAGTTACTCTAAGGAAATAGCAAACTCACCCATAGACATCAGTTCTGCAGACAACACCAACACCTTTTTGGGTCTGAGGAATCAGGAGCAATGGGAAGAACCTCAGCTTATCTTAGGAGCATTTGAATGGGTGTTAGGATATCGATATGGCATCTTCTTCCAAGGAAGAATATCAAAGATTACAGATATCCAACTCCCTCTTGGAAGAAGAAAGTTGGCCTTCGACAGATCAATACATTTCTATGAGTCAAAGAGATTGGCATATTGATGGCAAAGTGAATGTCTGCTGATGAAAGCTCATGACTGCTGGTCCCCCATGAATGCTAATGCACTCAGTGATTGCCAAGTGGTGTGTGGTCATGGAATTGTAGAAAAATGCTGGGGGCGGGGTGGGGGGGCGCCTGGGTGGCTCAGTCAGCTAAGCATCTGCTTTTGGCTCAGGTCATGATCTTGGGGTCCTGGGATCGAGCCCCACATTGGGCTCTCTGCTGAGTGGGGAGCCTGCTTCTCCCTTTCCCTGCTGCTCCCCCCACTTGTGCTCTCTCTCAATCTGTCAAATAAATAAATAAAATCTTAGAAAAAGAAAAAGAACAAAAGAAAAGTGTTAGGGGATGAAATGGAACAGACTCCTTAGAATAAACCCAGGTTCATGTCTTTAAAATATGCCAACCTTGGACAGGATAATCCTTGAAAATGGTGAATGTCAAAATTACTCCTCACTCAGACTCTGTTAAAGGCAGTACCAATTATCTTTAAAATTACTTAGTGGGGCAGGGGATGTGCCTGGGTGGCTCAGTTGGTTAAGCATCTGCCTTCAGCTCAGGTCATGATCCCAGGGTCCTGGGATCGAGTCCCTCGTTGAACTCCTTTCTCAGCAGGGAGCCTGCTTCTCCCTCTCTTTCTGCCTGACACTCCCCCAGCTTGTGCTCTCTCTCTCAAAAATAAATAAATAAAATCTTTAAAAAAAATTTATTCCTAGGGAGAGGAGGCAAGATGGTGGAGGAATAGAGGACCCCGTCTCAAGTGGTCCCCTGAATTTAGCTGGATATCTACCAAACCACTTTGAACAGCTATGAAATCAGCCTGAGATGTAAGAATATTTATCTGGATCTCTACAAGCAGAAAGGTTACTGCTTTTTGCAGGGTAGGATGTTTGGAGTCACGAATCTGCGGGGAGATATTGGAAGATAAACAGAAGGGGGATGGAGCCTCCATAAGCTGGCTTCTGGAAAGTGATAACACTGGAACGCAAAACTGGAACCCTTAGAAATCTGCTCTAGTTAGAGACATCCTTCTCTGAAAGGGGATCTGGAAATGAAAAGGCAGAATTCTAGGTAGAGCATTGTGGTCTCGGGATAGGAGAAGTCTCAGAGCCAAAGGGGCTTCCTGACCCAGTAGGGTCCCCGAGCAGAAGAGCCAGAAAGCAGGTTATGGTCAGCAAGCCCAGGAAGGAACTCTCAGCGCAGATCGCCATAAATCACAAGCCGGGTGGTGGATAATCGCTCTTCTCTTGGGCAGCCTGAAAAAAATCTGGAAACTGCACCCTCGACAGGGCAAAAACTCAGAACAGTAGCAGCCCTGAAAGGGCTTTGGAGTGGTGCCCAGACATGATCCAGGAGCTTCCGGTGCATGTGAGAGCCCGAGGCTGCTCGTGGTTTTAGAATCACAAAGGGCATGGCACTCCTGGGCCCCTGAGACTACCTCTGAGAGAGTTGCTCTGGGTGCACACTGATGTCAGCAGCACATACAAAAGTGGAGACTGTTTGTCCTGGAGGGTTTATGAAAGGGCAGACTGCGAATTTTCTGCTCTGGGCCAGAGGTTTGGCTGCGGCCATTTTTGCTTTGATCCTCTGAAGAAAAGTGGAAAGCCTCCAGGGAACAAAAGCCACACAGAAGGTTTTCACTGAGCCCGTCCTCCTGAAGGGGGTCGGGGAGGGGTGCAAATCTGCACAGGCAGAGTTACCTGAGAAACAGCGCTGCAGGCCCCTTCCCCCCAGAAGACACGCTGGAAGAACAGCTGGATGACAATCCATGGATCCTATAAAACTGTAAAATCCCAACACCAGGGGAAAATTATATATTGAGTTCCAGGTGTGGCCTCATGACTTGTTTATTTTTTGGATAAAATTTTCCTTTTTTTTTTCTCCTTCTTATGCTTTTTTTCTGTTTTTTGCTTGCCTTTTTTTTTTCTTTTCTTTTTACCTTCTCATTTCAACTAGATGTTCATTATATAAACCTTTATTTAGTGGTAACTTTTTAACTTGTATTTTTTTACACCTATATTTTTTTAATAGATATATGCTTTATTGTAGTCCTTTCTTCACTATTCAATTTTACATTATATATATGTATACACACACACACACACACACACACACACACAAGTTTTACTTTCCTTGTAATTTTGGGACATAGTGTCCTCTACCACACAGATCAAAATACACCCAGGAACAACTGAAATACCCTGCTTTAACCACACTGAAAGATTATAGGTCCCCTTCCCCTCCCTCCACTTTTCAAAAAAATTTTTAATTTTTTTAAACTTTATTCTTGTGTTTCATTTTGGCTTTGTTTTTTTGGTGGTAGCTTCTGACCACTCCAGATTTTATTAGGGTGCATCTTGCTTGGGTCGTGGTTGATATTTTGGACTCCACTCATTCATTCAACCATCACTTGGAAGAATGACTAGGAGGAGGAACTTGCAACAAAGAAAATGTCCTCTGCCACAGAACTAATGGATGTGGATATAAGCAAGATGTCAGGGATAGAATTCAGGATAGCAGTCATAAAGCCACTAGCTAGGCTTGAAAAAAGTATTAATGACAATATAGAATCTCTAAGAGCTGAAATGAGATCTAATCAGGCCAAACGAAAAAAATGTTATGAATGAGATGCAGTCTAAACTGTATACTCTAAACTTCAGGGCAAGTGAGGCAGAAGAGAGAATTGGTGATCTAGAAGATAAGCTGATGTAAATGAAGGAAGTTGAGGAAAAGAGAGATGAGGCAGTAGTAGCCCATGAAAATAGACTTAGAGAGATTAATGATGCCATGAAATGTTCCAACGTCAGAATTATTAGGATTCCCGACGGGGTGGAGAGAGAGAGAGGGCTAGGAGGTATATTTGAACAAATCATAGCTAAGAACTTCCCTAATCTGGGGAGGGAAACAAACGTTTGTGTCCAAGAGGCAGAGAGGACCCCTCCCAAAATCAATAAAAATAGATCAACACCCTGACATATAATAGTGAAGCTTGCAAATCTTAGAGCCAAAGAATCTATCCTGAGAATAGCTAGGGAGAAGAGGTTCCTTACATATGGAGGGAAAACATGAGACGTATCCACAGAGACCTGGCAAGCCAGAAAGGTCTGGCAAGACATATTCAGGTACTAAATGAGAAGAACTTGCAGCCAAGAATACTTTATTCAGCAAGCCTGTCATTCAGAACAGATGAAGACATAAAGAGCTTCCAGGACAGGCAGGAAATGAAAGAATATATGACCACCAAGTCAGCCCTGCAAGAAATATTAAGAGGGATTCTGTAAGCGAAGAGAGACCCCAATACAGAGCAGAAATTAACAGAGACAATCTACAGATACAGGGACCTTACAGGCAATACAATAGCACTAAATTCATATCTTTCAATAGTTACTCTGAATGTAGATGGGCTGAATGCTCCCATGAAAAGACACAGGGTTTCAGATTGGATAAAAAAACAGGAGCCATCCATATACTGTCTACAAGAGACTCATTTTGAACCTAAAGACACCTCCAGATTGAAAGTGAGGGGATGGAGATCAATTTACCATGCCAAAGAACCTCAAAATAAGGCTGGGGTAGCAATCCTCATATCAGACAAATTAGATTTCAAACCAAAGAATGTAGTAAGAGATGTAAAGGGACACTATATCATACTTAAAGAATCTATCCAACAAGAAAATCTAACAATTGTAAATATTTATGCCCCCAACATAGAAGCAGCCAAGTACATAAACCAACTAAAAACCAAAATAAAGAAACATATTGATAATAATGCATTAATAATAGGAGACCTCAACACTCCACCCACAGCAACGGACAGATCATCTAAGCACAAGATCAACAAAGAAACAAGAGCTTTGAATGATGCATTGGACCAGATGTACTTCGTAGATGTATACAGAACATTCCATTGTAAAACAAAAGAATACTCATTCTTCTTGAGTGCACATAGAGTTTTCTCCAAAATAGATCACATACTGGGTCACAAATCAGGTCTCTACCTATACCAAAAGATTGAGATTATTCCCTGCATATTTTCAGACCACAATGCTTTGAAACAAGAACTCAACCACAAGAAAAAAATTTGGAAGGAACTCAAACATTTGGAGGTTAAAGAGCATCCTGCTAAAGAATGAATGGGTCAACCAGGAAATTAAAGAAGAACTTAAACAATTCATGCAAAGCAATGAAAATGAAAACACCTCAGCTCAAAATCTATGGGATATTGCAAAGACTTCAATCCATTCTGAGCTTTTTGAACTTTGAGAGTTGTCATGCCCATCATTTTATTGTTTTCTCTGTATTTTTCCTTCTGTTTTCACTTTTAGGGAGTATTCTCTATTCTCTGTGTAACTGGAATCTCTGTATGTATGTCCTGTCTCTTTCACCTTCTGTCATTTGGTCTTCTAGATTTGTCTTTTTTTTTTTTGTCATTACCCTCTTTTTTTGGAGGTTTTTCCTTTTCACGTTCCCCACTTAGACTTTTCATCTGTTTACCCAGTGGTAACCACAGATCCCAAAGCAGGGCAGCAGTGCAGGGGCGGTGGGAAGTAAGAAGGTTGGGCTGCTTCCCTCAGATGGAGACCAACTAATGAGGAGAGGATCAGAGAGCTGGGAACAACTCAGAGACCAGAAGTAACCTCTTGGAGAATGTACTGAGCTGGTGGCAATTTGGATCTTTGAGATGAAAGACTGTCCTCACAATTGCAGCTTTGCAGGGAGGATGGTGTCCAGGCTCCTGCTGGAGAAACATTCCTGCTCTTTCCTTTTTCAGTTATGTTGCTTTTCTATAACAGCATGTTTCAACTGTATTTCTTTTAGTTCATCTGTCTGATTCTTTACAGATTCATAATAATGTTTCTTTTTTGCCTAAACTTAGCTTTTCTGAATGTGATTTTATTAGCTACTGTCATCCTTTAAAAAAATACTCCTGATAATTTATATCATTGTTATTTAGCCTCTTTGTTTCCTGCTTTCTCACTGTCATTGGTGTAATATTGGGCACAACAGTGTCATAGAAAAATATGTTCAGTTTCAATAATAATTAAGAAGTAATGGGTCATGATATTGCCGAACCTGGACAGAACCTCGGATGGCCTCTATCCAACTGCATACCTTTGTCTTTCTTTTGATGGAGACTTTGTTATAAGCAGCATTTTGACATCATTTTTAGTTGTGACTATAATTTTGTCTGTAACTTTACTGTACCACCCATATGTGAGTTCATGAACAGTTTGTTGTCCCTATTTTTGAACTTATGTAGAAGGATCAATTACTTTCTAACTTGTATCTTTTCCTCAGGACTTTGTGTGAAAAACATTGTTTCAATTTGTTTTGCTGTAGTTTAATTCATATTTTTGTAGAGTACTCTTTTGTATGAATAGGTAATGATTTACACATTTTACTGTGGATGGGCATTTGGATTTGTCCAGGTTTTGGTTAATACCAAGGATGCTGCTGTGGCGTGTTCTTATATGGGTGTCTTGGAGTATGTACTCGAACATTGTTCTAGATAATATTGAGTCTAGGATGTGACTGTGGGTCAGCATCACTAGATAATGCCACACTATTATCAAAGTGATTTGAGCAAGTAAGCCTGGTAGCAGTGAGCTTGACCTGGGATGCAAGGTTTAATTGTGTTAATAAAGGTCTGTGATTCCTTATCTCTTCAGGATTCTCAGAGTGTAATGTCTTTGCTAGCTGCCCTCTAACTATCAGAATGGAATCTAACTGGTATGGGAATAACTGAGAAAATTCAAATGTAAGAATGTTTTTAGTAGGAAGTAGTTTATCTCTTTAGGCTGAACATGATAAAGGAAGCTGGAACTTATGGATCCAAGAGAAACAGCCACAAACCACCCAACAGCTTCCTTCCATTTTTATGTGGTGATTATTTTAACTATCCTGGTAAAGTCAAAATCATTTGGAATTTAAATGCAAAGACTAATTAAAAAGAGATAATTTTTTAAATTGTTGAGTACCTCATTAAAACCTGTTGGTTATTAAGGAGGGCACGTGTTTTGATGAGCACTGGTGTTATACGCAGCTGATGGATCGTTGAGCACTACATCAAAAACTAATGGTGTTCTATATGTTGGCTAATTGAACATAATAAAAAAATCTATCAAGACCAACTGGTCAATGTTCTAGATGATATGAGATTTTGTTTTCCCTGAGCTGTATTAGAAGTTCGGTACAATTTGGTTGCCCTCCTTTATATTCATGGTAAAGATAAGAATGTGCTTAATTATTAGCTCTGTGATCTATATGTTGGTTATGAATGAATTAAGAATTTATTAACATATTTACATTTAAAATTAAGTAACTGAAGGGACTCTTATCTATTTACATGTAAAATTTGGGCAGTTGTGAGGAAAAAAAATCTTAGGTGTCTTGTAAACATCTGGGACAGTCACAGATGAGACTAAGGTAGCTGGGGAGATCTAAGGAGGTATTTGTCCTCTGTGAAGTATATGAAATAACAAAAGAGATGGATGAGGTCTCCTCTGGCTTTGCCCTTGATCATCATTCTCCGTGAGGACTGCCATCTCTGGACCACTCAGTGACAGGGGCTCATTAGCAGAGTGGGCATCTGCTCCCCAGAGACGTCAGCCAGGGAAACACATTTGGTTCTCAGTGCCAGCCCAGCCACAGGTGAGCGTCACAGCACCCTCTCCTGTGCTCATACAGGCAGGTCATTGTATTCGGGAAACCATAGTGAGAGTTTGCAAGGGACTTCACCTCCTACCTTCTAGAGGCAAAGTGTACTCTGTACCACCTGAAGACGCGTGAAGTCATCATGAGAAAGCATCCTTTTGCTTAGGAAAAATCTATGGATGAGCCAGTGCTGGTATAGTCAACCTTTGCATTTACCACATGTAGAATCATCTACATGTCCAAGGGCCAATCCCCAGTACTGTTATTAGGCAGTGCCTTGGAAAGGAGATAGGGAAATAGCTTAAATCCACAGAGAAGGTGAACAAAGGTGAGTGAAATGGAACTCAGTCTGTGTGTTGCTTTAGGAATTGGGAGTTAGTTTCTTTTCAGTTGCAATTGTTCTTGAAACAGAAAAGCTGTATTGGTTTGCATATATGGTCCATTGTCTGAAGGAACAGACTGCGAAAGTTCACCAAATATAAGAACTAAATTTAATTGTTCATTATAGACCACCAAGTTGTTCCCAGACATTGCATTGTACTGTAGTACATTCATTATACCTGTGTGTGCCCATGTGGCAAATAATATAAATATGCATATTTAGTGTTAATAAAATATGGCCTTCAGTAATAAAATAAGAGAATATGCATATATGTAAAAGTATTAGACTCTATGCTTCCATGCTTTCCCATTGGTCCTTATTGTCTGTGAAATTAGATAATGTTTGTTCTCTATGCTTAAAACTCATTCTATTTATCATTTCTAAATCTTCATTTTCTCCCTTATGCATTACTAAATTATCTAAAATATTATGGAATTTTAAATATGTTAGGTTGTAAATCCAACAGTGGAGTTCCATGTTGTGAATATTGTGTCAAAGCCTCTCTGTTTGGACCCTGGGTTCCATCCTTCTATCCTTGCCCAGGATCCTGAATGGACTCTTGTATGAATGCCGTTGGTGCCCTGCTCAGATGCTCTCTACTGGCTGCTGATCCAATCCACTCCCTATGTGTTAGGAACATGGGCTGCAAGGTTCACAGCCATTCCCTTCTTCAGAGATTTGCCCTCCAGTGAAAGGGAGACACTTTGCCGGGTGGTCTCAGGGACAGGGTGGGGGCAGCTCACAGCCAGTGACAGACTCATGGGATAGACAAAAGGCTGCCAATGTCAAGGCAGGACTAAATCTGATGCAATTCATGCTCCAGAGCTGTGCTGTCCAATACAGAAGTAAGTAGCCACAGAAGGTCATTTAACTTTAAATTAACTAAAATTAAGTAAAATTTAAAATTCTATTTCTTAGCTAGAACATTTTATATTATTTATTTATTTTAGAGAGGAAGAGAGAGGGAGTGTGTTTCATATTTCCAGCCAGTATTATTTACATAGTTTGTCTAAGAGGAATCAATCTCTCTTACTGCATTCAGTCATTTGATGCTTACCTATACATAGATGATGGTTTTTAGTCTAATTATACAAGTCTTAAATGTGGTAAGCAGGAGATGAAATGAAATTTCTCATTTAAACTTAATCAAAATATATCCTTCCTCTGGGAAGATTGTGTTCTGTGGTGGTGCACACAGATTGGAGAGGGATGGATGCTGAGTAGGGGAGGTGAAAGGGAAGAAACTGACCCAGATCAGCAGAACATACTCTTTTTTTAAAAATTTTTTATTGTTATGTTAATCACCATACATTACATCATTAGTTTTTGATGTAGTGTTCCATGATTCATTTTTTGTGCATAACACCCAGTGCTCCATGCAGAACGTGCCCTCTTTAATACCCATCACCAGGCTAACCCATCCCCCCACCCCCTCCCCTCTAGAAGCCTCAGTTTGTTTCTCAGAGTCCATAGTCTCTCATGGTTTGTCTCCTCCTCCGATTTCCCCCACTTCATTCTTCCTCTCCTACTATCTTCTTCTTCTTCTTCTTCTTCTTCTTCTTCTTCTTCTTCTTCTTCTTTTAACATATATTGCATTATTTTTTTCAGAAGTACAGATCTGTGATTCAACAGTCTTGCACAATTCACAGCGCTCACCATAGCACATACCCTCCCCACTGTCTATCACCCAGCCACCCCATCCCTCCCACCCCCCACCACTACAGCAACCCTCAGTTTGTTTCCTGAGATTAAGAACTCCTCATATCAGTGAGGTTATATGATACATGTCTTTCTCTGATTGACTTATTTTGCTCAGCATAACACCTTCCAGTTCCATCCACGTCGTTACAAATGGCAAGATCTCATTCCTTTTGATGGTTGCATAATATTCCATTGTGTATGTATACACCACATCTTCTTTATCCATTCATCTATTGAGGGACATCTTGGGTCTTTCCACAGTTTGGCTATTGTGGACATTGCTGCTATAAACATCGGGGTGCACATATCCCTTCAGATCCCTACATTTGTATCTTTGGGGTAAATACCCAGTAGTGCAATTGCTGGATCGTATGGTAGCTCTATTTTCAACTTTTTGAGGAACCTCCATACTGTTTTCCAGAGTGGCTGTACCAGCTTGCATTCCCACCAACAGTGTGAATATAATGAGAAAAAAAATAGAAGTGAGATGGTAGACTATGACATGAATATTGTAGTTCCCTGCCAGTGTGCTCTCCAGGAAGACACTGGAAGCAATTGTAACATTCAGACAGTCACATTCTTTTTTCTCTTTTGGTGGGCATCTGCTTTGCCTGATATTTTATTTTTCAACTTAAAATCATATTCATTTTCATACTGGTGAGATAGGTAGTCAATCAGCATTCCTTCATATATATAAATATACACACACACATACACACACACATATAATCTTTTTACATTTTTTATTTTATTTAAATTCAATTAATTAATATATATTATTGGTTTCAGAGGTAGAGTTCAGTGAGTCATCAGTCTTATACAATACCCAGTGCTCATTCCATCACGTGCTCTCCTTAATGTCCAGCAACCCTCGGTTTTTTTCCTATGATTAAGAGTCTCCTATGGTTTGTCTCCCTCTGTGGTTCATCTTGTTTTATTTTTTTCCTCTCCTCCCCTATGATCCTCTGTTTTGTTTCTTAAATTCCACATATGAGTGAAATCATATGATAATTGTCTTTCTCTGGCTGACTTATTTCACTTAGCATAATACCCTTCTAGTTCCATCCACGCTGTTACAACTGGCAAGATTTCATTTTTTTTTTTGATGGCCGAATAATATCCCATTGTATATATATACCACCTCTTCTTTATCCATTCATCTGTTGATGGACATCTGGGCTCTTTCCACAGTCTGGCTATTGTGGAGATTGCTGCTATAAACATCAGGGTGCATGTACCCCTTCGGATCCCTACATTTGTATCTTTGGGGTAAATACCTAGTAGTGCAATTGCTGGGTCCTAGGGTAGCTCTATTTTTAATTTCTTGAGGAACCTCCATACTGTTCTCCAAAGTGGATGTACCAGCTTTCATTCCCACCAATGAAAGAGGGTTCCCCTTTCTCCACATCCTCACCAACATTTGTTATTTCCTGACTTGTTAATTTTAGCCATTCTGATTGTTGTGAGGTTGTAATACACACATATATAATCTTGTAAAGCAGCAAATCATTTGCAGAAGTTCATTTTACCAGGGTTTTATCTTTTCTAACCTGTCTTCTTAGTCCTAATTGATATAATAATGTTAAAATATATCATTATTATATTCTAATGGTACATGATGTGATTGGTTTTTCTCTTGGATGAGTTAGCATTTTATCTCTGCCTTCTTTCACTTTGGGGACTGTTTCCTTTCTTAGGCACATTTATTTTTTATTTTTATTTTTTTAAAGATTTTATTTGTCTTTTTGAGAGAGGTAGAGTGAGAGAGAGAACACACAAGTGGGGTGGAGGGTTGCGGGAGGGAGAGGAAGAAGCAGACTCCCCACTGAGCAGGGAGCCCAACATGGGGCCTGATCCCAGGACCCTGATATCTTGGCCTGAGCTGAAGGCAGATGCTTACCCAACTGAGCCACCCAGGTGCCCCTCTTATGCACATTTAAAATTGACAGCAATTTATTTCAGATAAGTGTATGTGAGTGTGTGCAGGAGACTGAACCATGGTTTGGATTTTTTGCTCTTCTGAGCAAGTGTGAGTCAGGGGATATACCCTGTTGTATACATTTAGACTGTTTCAAATACGTTTATATGTTAATTCTATTTAGAATTTTTTTGTGTGGATACCACCAAATACCTCTTTATAGGAAATCAAAGGAGGTATAAAATAGTGTGAAATACTACATTTTATGGACACTTATTTTATGCCAGTTTTCTACCATTTCTTTCACACATCAGTGGGTCTAAAATCAAACCCAATTCTGAGTTTAAAAGTCTTAGAAGAATTAGTCCACAATAGCCAAACTGTGGAAAGAGCCAAGATGTCCATCGACAGATGAATGGATAAAGAAGATGTGGTAGATATACACAATGGAATATTATGCAGCCATCAAAAGGAATGAGATCTTGCCATTTGCAACGACGTGGATGGAACTGGAGGGTCTTATGCTTAGTGAAATAAGTCAATCAGAGAAAGACATGTATCATATGACCTCACTGATATGAGGAATTCTTAATCTCAGGAAACAAACTGAGTGTTACTGGAGTGGTTAGGGGTGGGAGGGATGGGGTGGCTGGGTGATAGACATTGGGGAGGGTATGTGCTATGGTGAGCACTGTGAATTGTGCAAGACTGTTGAATCACAGATCTGTACTTCTGAAACAAATAACGCAACATATTTTAAGAAAAAAGAAAAAGAAGAAGATAACAGGAGAGGAAGAATGAAGGGGAGTAAGTCAGAGGGGGAGACGAACCAGGAGAGATGATGGACTCTGAAAAACAAACTGAGGGTTCTAGAGGGGAGGAGGGTAGGGGGATGGGTTAGCCTGGTGATGGGTATTAAAGAGGGCACATTCTGCATGGAGCACTGGGTGTTATGAACAAACAATGAATCATGGAACACTACATCAAAAACTAATGATGTAATATATGGTGATTAACATAACAATAAAAAATTTTTTTAAAAAGTCTTAGAAGAATTAAAAGTGTAGTGTATGCCTAATCATTTGAATAGGATAGAACTAGAATGATTTTCTGATGCCTCTTTGGTTGGTTTAGAACTATGCTTCTTCAGTACTAAGCAGTTGGATGAAAATGGTCACCAGACTTGCCTTAGACCTGGCATGTGTTGGGTCCAACCCTTAAGGAGAGCTTCTAGAAAGGTGATAATTAGCCTGATGAAAATGGATGTCTGACATTTTGTATAATACCAAAATATCCTTTTCTTTATGCCTTTCCTTGTACTAATTTAAGGTTTCCTTTATAGCGCTTTGACCTGCTTTGCCTTGAGAATGTATCTGTTTTTATCTCTGTTATTATCTATGTAATTATTGCATCATAGGGAGTGATGTAAAGCATTACACTTTGTACATAGATTACACAATTGGATAACTCTTGAACATGTTTATTCTGATTAGAATGTTGATAGGGAATAATCCTACCTCTTTCAGGAATCTTAAAACTCTTGTTGGTAATGTGTGAAATAGAAATCTGCAGAAGGAAGAGGAAAGTTTTGGCCACCAGAATTTAGAGTTCTGATTTTACCTTTGAATGACTAATGAATTTTCAGAGTTCCTGATAAATTGGTACAGTAATTTTAAGCATGTTTAGGGAAAAGTGAAGCACTGTATTTAGATGGTGTTGTTCTCCTTGATGGAGTGTTTAATTGTTTTGCTACCATACAAAATAAAAAGGTATATCTTTCATAAATATATTAGAGAGTCAATTCTGCCAAAATGTTTATATGTAGAACTAGTAGTGATATTTTGAATGAAATTGTATTCTCTGTATAAGTTCATTCTAGGTCTTAAATTCATGTATCTGAATGCATTTTTGAGATTATGTTGTATTATATTCTGTTGTATGTGAGGTGTGTGCAAATCAAATTGTGTAGAATCATGAGATACATATTTACAATAACATCTCTCCCTCTGTATCTCCTCCTGATTCTTTCTGATTGCTCTCCTTCTTTTTCCCTCACCCCCATTCTCTCTATAATGTATGTACATACTTATAGCACTTTAAGTCTTATTAAGCTGAGAATGAAAGACCTTTTGTACCTATAACTGATGCCAACACAAGGTCTTTTATGTGATTTTTCTTATATTAAATAATTATGATTTACTTTTTGTGATAATGTGGACCTATATCGGTATAAACTATGCCAATATAAATGAGTACATCATTTATTCAAATAGTTACTGATAAAATCCACTGGCCCTGTCTTTAACATGGTAGATCCACTGTCCTCCAACTGATTATTTTTTGATTATTTCTTTTAAAAATTGCTAAATGCTTGGTCCTGACAGGAAACATGT